>NC_092098.1:49672884-49720384 GCF_045679555.1 Salvelinus alpinus | reverse complement strand
GGGAGGGCCTTTCCTCTGTTGTACTATATTGGGTGGGCCTTTCCTCTGTTGTACTATATTGGGAGGGCCTTTCCTCTGTTGCACTATATTGGGTGGGCCTTTCCTCTTGTACTATATTGGGAGAGCCTTTCCTCTGTTGCACTATATTGGGAGGGCCTTTCCTCTGTTGTACTCTGTTGGGAGGGCCTTTCCTCTGTTGTACTATATTGGGAGGGCCTTTCCTCTGTTGTACTCTGTTGGGTGGGCCTTTCCTCTGTTGCACTATATTGGGAGGGCCTTTCCTCTGTTGTACTATATTGGGAGGGCCTTTCCTCTGTTGTACTATATTGGGAGGGCCTTTCCTCTGTTGTACTCTGTTGGGTGGGCCTTTCCTCTGTTGCACTATATTGGGAGGGCCTTTCCTCTGTTGTACTCTGTTGGGAGGGCCTTTCCTCTGTTGCACTATATTGGGAGGGCCTTTCCTCTGTTGTACTATATTGGGAGGGCCTTTCCTCTGTTGCACTATATTGGGTGGGCCTTTCCTCTTGTACTATATTGGGAGAGCCTTTCCTCTGTTGCACTATATTGGGAGGGCCTTTCCTCTGTTGTACTCTGTTGGGAGGGCCTTTCCTCTGTTGTACTATATTGGGAGGGCCTTTCCTCTGTTGTACTCTGTTGGGTGGGCCTTTCCTCTGTTGCACTATATTGGGAGGGCCTTTCCTCTGTTGTACTATATTGGGAGGGCCTTTCCTCTGTTGTACTATATTGGGAGGGCCTTTCCTCTGTTGTACTCTGTTGGGTGGGCCTTTCCTCTGTTGCACTATATTGGGAGGGCCTTTCCTCTGTTGTACTCTAATGGGAGGGCCTTTCCTCTGTTGTACTCTAATGGGAGGGCCTTTCCTCTGTTGTACTCTAATGGGAGGGCCTTTCCTCTGTTGTACTCTATTGGGAGGGCCTTTCCTCTGTTGTACTCTGTTGGGTGGGCCTTTCCTCTGTTGTACTATATTGGGAGGGCCTTTCCTCTGTTGTACTCTAATGGAGGGCCTTTCCTCTGTTGTACTCTAATGGGAGGGCCTTTCCTCTGTTGTACTCTAATGGGAGGGCCTTTCCTCTGTTGTACTATATTGGGAGGGCCTTTCCTCTGTTGTACTCTATTGGGAGGGCCTTTGCTCTGTTGTACTCTAATGGGTGGGCCTTTCCTCTGTTGTACTCTAATGGGAGGGCCTTTCCTCTGTTGTACTCTAATGGGAGGGCCTTGCCTCTGTTGTACTCTAATGGGAGGGCCTTTCCTCTGTTGTACTCTAATGCTCATAAATTATTCCTCAAGCAAAGGAAGAGACCGATGACATCTAAAATCAAATCAAAATCAAATCTAATTGTATTTGTCACGTGCGCCGAATACAACAGGTATACAACCTTACTGTGAAATGCTTACTTACGAGCCCGAACAGATATTGGTACTAATTTTGGGTGCTGGTATATATATTGGTACTAATTTTGGGTGCTAGTATATATATTGGTACTAATGTTGGGGGCTGGTATATATATTGGTACTATAATGTTGGGGGCTAATGAAAGGGACAGGGTTTAGTTCATAGATTTGTGCCTGTGGACTGTCCATCTCCATTAAGAAAAACAATGTTCAATACAGTAATTGAGACATCAAGTGGTTTGTGATGATGTGATGTGATAGAGCATGGTGCTTACAATGCTAGGGTTGTGGGTTCGATTCCCAGGGGGGACCAGTACGACAAAGTCTGAAAATGTATGCTCTGGATAAGAGCATCTACTAAAATCTAAAAGGAATGAATAGATCATTTCAGCTTTCACATGGAAATAAATGGCATTTTCAAAGCGTTTCATGAAACTGGCGGCAGGTAGTGGTTAGAGCATTGGACTTGTAACTGAAAGGTTGCTAGATCGGATCCCCGAGCTGGCAAGGTAAAGAATCTGTCATTCTGCCCCTGAACAAGGCAGTTAACCCACTGTTCCTAGGCCAGTTAACCCACTGTTCCTAGGCCGTCATTGTAAATAAGAATTTCTTCTTAACTGACTTGCCTAGTTAAAAAAAGGTTACAATAAATAAATAAATATTCCACAAGTAGTATCAGATTAACTGTTTTGTACAGATAATTATCAGACTCAAGTTACAAATGCTGGTAAACACTAAAATATATATATATTTAAATCACAAAAGTAGTGCACTGGGCCTTTACTAGTCCTCTATCAGCCTAACTCTACTAGTTGGTTAGGTAGTGTTGTGTTCTGATCAGCCTAACTCTACAGTTGGCCCGTTACTAGTCCTCTATTAGTGTTGTGTTCTGATCAGCCTAACTCTACAGTTGGCCCGTTACTAATCCTCTATTAGTGTTGTCTTCTGATCAGCCTAACTCTACAGTTGGCCCGTTACTAGTCCTCTATTAGTGTTGTGTTCTGATCAGCCTAACTCTACAGTTGGCCCGTTACTAGTCCTCTATTAGTGTTGTGTTCTGATCAGCCTAACTCTACAGTTGGCCCGTTACTAGTCCTCTATTAGTGTTGTGTTCTGATCAGCCTAACTCTACAGTTGGCCCGTTACTAGTCCTCTATTAGTGTTGTGTTCTGATCAGCCTAACTCTACAGTTGGCCCGTTACTAGTCCTCTATTAGTGTTGTGTTCTGATCAGCCTAACTCTACAGTTGGCCCGTTACTAGTCCTCTATTAGTGTTGTGTTCTGATCAGCCTAACTCTACAGTTGGCCCCTAATCCTCTATTAGCGGACTGATATAGACGTCTTCAGTGTGGGCAATTTTTTTTCTTCTGCATCCCCAAGTCGGCAAAAAACCCGACTTCCCACGGCTATGGGTGCTGGTATACAGTAGGTGTCGGTACTCATCACATGTTGGAGCCAACAATAGGTGCTGGTAGAACATTTGAGCTGCCAAGTCTCTGTACCAGTGAGCACGGGCCCAACTCAAGTACTGCCGCCTAGCTGTACAGCTGGTTACATAGTGTTGTGTTCTGATCAGCCTAACTCTACAGTTGGTTACATAGTGTTGTGATCAGCCTAACTCTACAGTCGGTTACATAGTGTTCTGATCAGCCTAACTCTACAGTTGGTTACATAGTGTTCTGATCAGCCTAACTCTACAGTTGGTTACATAGTGTTGTGATCAGCCTAACTCTACAGTTGGTTACATAGTGTTGTGTTCTGATCAGCCTAACTCTACAGTTGGCCCATTACTAGTCCTCTATTAGTGTTGTGTTCTGATCAGCCTAACTCTACAGTTGGCCCGTTACTAGTCCTCTATTAGTGTTGTGTTCTGATCAGCCTAACTCTACAGTCGGTTACATAGTGTTCTGATCAGCCTAACTCTACAGTTGGTTACATAGTGGTGTGTTCTGATCAGCCTAACTCTACAGTTGGTTACATAGTGTTGTGATCAGCCTAACTCTACAGTTGGTTACATAGTGTTCTGATCAGCCTAACTCTACAGCTGGTTACATAGTGTTGTGTTCTGATCTATGAGGGCAATAACACCTCACACACAGCAGCACATCAGGAGCTAAACGGGTAAATGACAGATGAATATTTTTGGAATATATTTGTATTTGTACATGAAGCACTTCCTCTTTTCAAAGCCAATGTGACAGACTTAACCATCTGTCTACAATAGATGTTGCTTATCAAAAACACAGAAGGGAATCATTCTCCACTACTGTGTTGTATAGGTTTAGCGGTATTTATTCACGTTCACCTACCCAACCCGCAGTACAGTACTAAACTGTCTGCTCTCTCAGAGATCTACACATGCACCACAGCAGAGGTTTGTGTTAACCACAGCTATGGCAGGGTTGGCTACTGCCGCTCAATGTGAGACAGTTGACTGTCGAGGCCACAACAACAGGAAGAGTAAGAGACTCTCTAAAGCAGCTGTCTTGGTCATCTTGAGATGTGTGTGTTTCAGTTAGAGAGTGAAATAGATGAATAGAGGTATTGTGGAAGAAATAGATACCACGAATAAGGGTTCTCTTCTCAACTTTTCAACTAGTACCTTAGAAATGTTTATTTAAAAAAATATATATATATGTTGATCCATGATGGGTTTTCCATTTTAGACCATAATGTATAAGATTACGTTTACGGGTGAGCCCTGATCCTAGATCAGCTCTCCTACTCAGTTAAAGTTTGAAACGCCTTAATGTTCACTTGACTGGCTTCCAACAGCAGTGTTACCTTGCAACAAGTGTCAAAATCAACAGTAGATAGCAGGGGGGGGGTTCCACTTGAGAGATTCCCAACAACCATAGCCTGTGGTTTAACATCCAACTCTCCTTTGTGTCATTGGATGGTGGGGGAAACTGCAGGATAGCACCTGGCACAATACAAACCCACTGGGCACAGATGTCAGTTCAACGTCCAGTTTTGATCTACGTTAAAGTTGAGTTGTCAACTATTGTGAATAGAACGTGAAATCAGTTACTGGATTTTTAGGTTAAAAGTTAGATGTAAAAGAGATGAAATGCCCTCACGTTGATAACTTTCTGCTAATCCAATGAGGTTTTCCAGACAGTTTTGTCACCGCATAGATTTGATGTTTTTGAAATGACGTAGATACAACGTTGATTCAACCATTTGTTTTCCCCCCAGTGGGAAGTTAACAATCCCAACAATTAACCCCCCCCCCCCCCCCTAGCTTCTATCAGGGGTTCTCTCTTTGCCATTATACTCTAGGCCGAGGCTGCAGATACAACTTTTCTGGACATTCGGGAAGAGAGGGTCTCTGTCCAGAAAGTCGGATTCCCGCAGCTACTCCGTGTATTCTAACAGTATGAGGACATCGTCTGTTGGACAAACACCATTGAGTTCTGAGTTACGGGATACGTTCCAAATGGCACACTATTCCCTTTATTAGTGCACTACTTTTGACAAGGGCCCATAGAGCTCTGGTCAAAAGTAGGGCACTACAAAGGGATTAGGACGCAGGAATGATGATGTCAGGGGGATTATGAGGAAAACAACAGCCTCTGAGAGGGAGGGATGTTTTGAAGGATGTTTTTGGTCAGACCTCTCAGGGAGGGAGGGAGGGAGGGAGGGAGGGAGGGAGGGAGGGAGGGAGGGATGGAGGGAGGGATGTTTTGAAGGATGTTTTGGCTAGACCTCTCAGGGAGGGAGGGAGGGAGGGAGGGAGGGAGGGAGGGAGGGATGTTTTGAAGGATGTTTTGGCCAGACCTCTCAGGGAGAGAGGGAGGGAGGGAGGGAGGGATGTTTTGAAGGATGTTTTTGGCCAGACCTCTCAGGGAGAGAGGGAGGGAGGGATGTTTTGAAGGATGTTTTTGGCCAGACCTCTCAGGGAGGGAGGGAGGGATGTTTTGAAGGATGTTTTTGGCCAGACCTCTCAGGGAGGGAGGGAGGGATGTTTTGAAGGATGTTTTTGGCCAGACCTCTCAGGGAGGGGGGAGGGAGGGATGTTTTGAAGGATGTTTTTGGCCAGACCTCTCAGGGAGGGAGGGTTGTTTGGATGGATGTTTTTGGCCAGTTCTCTCAGGGAATGAGGGATGTTTTGAAGGATGTTTTGGCCTCTCAGTGAGGGAGGGATGTTTTGAAGGATGTTTTTGGCCAGTCCTCTCAGAGAGGGAGGGTTGTTTGGATGGACGTTTTTGGCCAGACCTCTCAGGGAGGGAGGGATGTTTTGAAGGATGTTTCTGGCCAGTTCTCTCAGGGAATGAGGGATGTTTTGAAGGATGTTTTGGCCTCTCAGTGAGGGAGGGATGTTTTGAAGGATGTTTATGGCCAGATCTCTCAGGGATGGGGGGGTTGTTTTGAAGGATGTTTTTGGACAGACCTCTCACGGGGGAGGGAGGGATGTTTTAAAGGATGTTTCTGGACAGTTCTCTCAGGGAATGAGGTATGTTTTGAAGGATGTTTTTGTCCAGACCTCTCAGGGAGGGAGGAGAATCCAGAACACAGGCTCCATAAGGACAACCTGTGATAGGAAATCGATGTGGGAGTGATAGGGGGACCCTGTCTGGTGCCTAAGTCTGTCTGAACACAGCAGAGCAACAGAGCGCACCCAGTCAGACATGGTTATGTCTGGGGTAAAATACCCCAGAGTTCTGCTCTGAAAACCTGGCAATGGACCTATTTGTCTCTGCCTTTCTCTTCATCTTCTAGCTGAGAGAAAGTTATTTGAAAGGAAATTCAAAAGGTAATTTATATCCTGAAATCCAGCCTCTTCTGTCTGAGTGAAAAGTACATCTGCTGGTTCTGTCCCTGAAGCTGCCTGTGGCCTCAGCATGTCCAAGTGTTGGACTCTGTCTGATTTCTTATGTTCTGAGAGAGAGAGAGAGAGAGAGAGAGAGAGAGAGAGAGAGAGAGAGAGAGAGAGAGAGAGAGAGAGAGAGAGAGAGAGAGAGAGAGAGAGAGAGAGAGAGAGAGAGAGAGAGAGAGAGAGAGAGAGAGAGAGAGAGAGAGAGAGAGAGAGAGAGAGAGAGAGAGAGAGAGAGAGAGAGAGAGAGAGAGAGAGAGAGAGAGAGAGAGAGAGAGAGAGAGAGAGAGAGAGAGAGAGAGAGAGAGAGAGAGAGAGAGAGAGAGAGAGAGAGAGAGAGAGAGAGAGAGAGAGAGAGAGAGAGAGAGAGAGAGAGAGAGAGAGAGAGAGAGAGAGAGAGAGAGAGAGAGAGAGAGAGAGAGAGAGAGAGAGAGAGAGAGAGAGAGAGAGAGAGAGAGAGAGAGAGAGAGAGAGAGAGAGAGAGAGAGAGAGACAGAGAGACAGAGACAGAGAGAGAAAGAGACAGAAACAGAGAGACAGAGACAGAGACAGAGACTAAATAATGCATAAAGCCCTTACCCACAGAGATCTGAACCTGGAGAAGAGTCTCCTCAGCCAGATGGTAGTGTGACTCTGTTTACAAACACAAACAGACCCCACAGAGCCCCAGGACAGCAACACAATTAGACCCAACCAAATAATGAGAAAACAAAAAGATAATTACAGAATTGTAATTGGCACATTGGAAAGAATCAACAGAAAAAAACTAAGCAAACTGGAATGTTATCTGGCTCCAAACAGAGAGTACAAAGTGGCAGAATACCTGACCACTGTGACTGACCCAATTTTAAGGAACGCTTTGACAATGTACAGACTCAGTAAACATAGCCTTGCTATCGAGAGAGGTCGCCATAGGCAGACCTGGCTCCCAAGAGAAGACAGGCTATGTGGCCACCACCCACAAAATGAGGTGGGAAAAATGTTGTGCTTTCTAACCTCCTGCCAAATGTATGACCATATTAGAGACTCACATTTCCCTCAGTGGGAAGACTAATGAGGATCATAATAATCATATATTCTCTGTTGTTTGATGGGCAAAAGGTAACCAGCCAGGCAAGTCATACTGTAAACAAAGTACAGAATGACAAAATACAGTAGGACAAAATACAGTAGGACAAAGTACAGTATGACAAAATACAGTAGGACAAAATACAGTAGAACAAAGTACATTATGACAAAATACAGTATGACAAAGTACAGTATGACAAAGTACAGTATGACAAAATGCAGTATGACAAAATACAGTATGACAAAGTACAGTGTGACAGAATGCAGTATGACAAAATACAGTATGACAAAGTACAGTATGCCAAAATACAGTATGACAAAGTACAGTATGACAAAGTACAGTATGACAAAATACAGTATGACAAAGTACAGTATGACAAAGTACAGTATGACAAAGTACAGAATGACAAAATACAGTAGAACAAAATACAATATGACAAAGTACAGTATGACAAAATACAGTATGACAAAGTACAGTATGACAAAGTACAGTATGACAAAATGCAGTATGACAAAATACAGTATGACAAAGTACAGTATGACAGAATGCAGTATGACAAAGTACAGTATGACAAAGTACAGTATGACAAAATGCAGTATGACAAAGTACAGTATGACAAAGTACAGTATGACAAAATACAGTATGACAAAATACAGTATGACAAAGTACAGTATGACAAAATGCAGTATGACAAAGTACAGTATGACAAAGTACAGTATGACAAAATACAGTATGACAAAGTACAGTATGACAAAGTACAGTATGACAAAATACAGTATGACAAAGTACAGTATGACGAAGTACAGTATGACAAAATACAGTATGACAAAGTACAGTATGACAAAATACAGTATGACAAAATACAGTATGACAAAGTACAGTATGACAAAGTACAGTATGTGCTCACTGCCCACAAAATGAGGTGGAAACCGAGCTGCACTTTCGAACCTCCTGCCAAATGTACAGCTGTTATACAGCTGATGCTTCACCTCTTTCCTGCTGAAGTTCATATCATGTTATCTGAGAATTTACTGTCTGTTTGGACCAGGGATGGTGTCATGGGAGAGGGTTTCCTGAGAGAGAGGGAAAATAAAGACTGATGATGGAGGTCAGACATGAGGTCAGTGGATGTGGATTCCTAAGAGAGCAGTCTGTCATCCTCTGGGATGCGTCACACTGTTTCTAGTCTTCTGGGAAGTTTTAGTTAGGTCTGTTACAGTAGACAATCTTTCTAATGAAGGATGCACTGGTCCACACATAACCTGTTTTTACCTGGATCCAGATCTGTTTGTACCTGGTTCCAGATCTGTTTGTATCTGGTCCCAGATCTGTTTGTACCTGGTCCCAGATCTGTTTGTATCTGGTCCCAGATCTGTTTGTATCTGGTCCCAGAACTGTTTGTACCTGGCCCAGATCTGTTTGTACCTGGCCCAGATCTGTTTGTACCTGGCCCAGATCTGTTTGTATCTTGTCCCAGATCTGTTTTTTACCTGGCCCAGATCTGTTTGTATCTGGTCCCAGATCTGTTTGTACCTGGTCCCAGATCTGTTTTTACCTGGTTCCAGATCTGTTTGTATCTGGTCCCAGATCTGTTTGTATCTGGTCCCAGATCTGTTTGTACCTGGCCCAGATCTGTTTGTACCTGGTCCCAGATCTGTTTGTACCTGGCCCAGATCTGTTTGTATCTGGTCCGAGATCTGTTTTTACCTGGCCCAGATCTGTTTGTATCTTGTCCCAGATCTGTTTTTTACCTGGCCCAGATCTGTTTGTATCTGGTCCCAGATCTGTTTGTACCTGGTCCCAGATCTGTTTGTACCTGGCCCAGATCTGTTTGTACCTGGCCCAGATCTGTTTGTACCTGGCCCAGATCTGTTTGTACCTGGCCCAGATCTGTTTGTACCTGGTCCCAGATCTGTTTGTACCTGGTCCCAGATCTGTTTTTACCTGGTTCCAGATCTGTTTGTATCTGGTCCCAGATCTGTTTGTATCTGGTCCCAGATCTGTTTGTACCTGGCCCAGATCTGTTTGTACCTGGTCCCAGAACTGTTTGTACCTGGCCCAGATCTGTTTGTACCTGGCCCAGATCTGTTTGTATCTGGTCCGAGATCTGTTTTTACCTGGCCCAGATCTGTTTGTATCTGGTCCCAGATCTGTTTGTATCTGGTCCCAGATCTGTTTGTACCTGGTCCCAGATCTGTTTGTACCTGGTCCCAGATCTGTTTCTATCTGGTCCCAGATCTGTTTGTATCTGGTCCCAGATCTGTTTTTTACCTGGCCCAGATCTGTTTGTACCTGGCCCAGATCTGTTTGTACCTGGTCCCAGATCTGTTTGTACCTGGTACCAGATCTGTTTGTACCTGGTCCCAGATCTGTTTCTATCTGGTCCCAGATCTGTTTGTATCTGGTCCCAGATCTGTTTGTACCTGGTCCCAGATCTGTTTGTACCTGGTCCCAGATCTGTTTGTACCTGGTTCCAGATCTGTTTGTACCTGGTCCCAGATCTGTTTGTATCTGGTCCGAGATCTGTTTTTACCTGGCCCAGATCTGTTTGTACCTGGCCCAGATCTGTTTGTATCTGGTCCCAGATCTGTTTGTACCTGGTCCCAGATCTGTTTGTACCTGGTCCCAGATCTGTTTCTATCTGGTCCCAGATCTGTTTGTATCTGGTCCCAGATCTGTTTGTACCTGGCCCAGATCTGTTTGTACCTGGCCCAGATCTGTTTGTACCTGGCCCAGATCTGTTTGTACCTGGTCCCAGATCTGTTTGTACCTGGTCCCAGATCTGTTTTTACCTGGTTCCAGATCTGTTTGTATCTGGTCCCAGATCTGTTTGTACCTGGCCCAGATCTGTTTGTACCTGGTCCCAGATCTGTTTGTACCTGGCCCAGATCTGTTTGTACCTGGCCCAGATCTGTTTGTACCTGGTCCCAGATCTGTTTGTACCTGGTCCCAGATCTGTTTGTACCTGGCCCAGATCTGTTTGTACCTGGCCCAGATCTGTTTGTACCTGGCCCAGATCTGTTTGTACCTGGCCCAGATCTGTTTGTACCTGGTCCCAGATCTGTTTGTACCTGGCCCAGATCTGTTTGTATCTGGTCCGAGATCTGTTTTTAACTGGCCCAGATCTGTTTGTACCTGGCCCAGATCTGTTTGTATCTGGTCCCAGATCTGTTTGTACCTGGTCCCAGATCTGTTTGTACCTGGTCCCAGATCTGTTTCTATCTGGTCCCAGATCTGTTTGTATCTGGTTTGTACCTGGTCCCAGATCTGTTTCTATCTGGTCCCAGATCTGTTTGTATCTGGTCCCAGATCTGTTTGTATCTGGTCCCAGATCTGTTTGTACCTGGTCCCAGATCTGTTTGTACCTGGTCCCAGATCTGTTTGTACCTGGTCCCAGATCTGTTTGTACCTGGTTCCAGATCTGTTTGTACCTGGTCCCAGATCTGTTTGTACCTGGTCCCAGATCTGTTTGTGCTGTCTTGCCAACTCCTATATATTATAGGATTATACTATAGGAGTTGGCAAGACAGCACTAACAGATCTGGGACCAGGTTATGTCCGGACCAGCTCCCCCTTCATCCTTGTGCCAAAAACACCTGTGGATTTTAATCTAGACTAAAGACATCAGTGTAAAGGCTAGAGATCAGTGTAAAGGATAGAGATCAGTGTAAAGGATAGAGATCAGTGTAAAGGATAGAGATCAGTGTAAAGGATAGAGATCAGTGTAAAGGCTAGAGATCAGTGTAAAGGATAGAGATCAATGTAAAGGCTAGAGATCAGTGTAAAGGATAGAGATCAGTGTAAAGGATAGAGATCAGTGTAAAGGATAGAGATCAGTGTAAAGGCTAGATATCAGTGTAAAGGATAGAGATCAGTGTAAAGGATAGAGATCAGTGTAAAGGATAGAGATCAGTGTAAAGGATAGAGATCAATGTAAAGGATAGAGATCAATGTAAAGGATAGAGATCAGTGTAAAGGATAGAGATCAATGTAAAGGATAGAGATCAGTGTAAAGGCTAGAGATCAGTGTAAAGGCTAGAGATCAATGTAAAGGATAGATATCAATGTAAAGGCTAGAGATCAGTGTAAAGGCTAGAGATCAGTGTAAAGGCTAGAGATCAGTGTAAAGGCTAGAGATCAGTGTAAAGGATAGATATCAGTGTAAAGGATAGATATCAATGTAAAGGCTAGAGATCAGTGTAAAGGATAGAGATCAGTGTAAAGGCTAGAGATCAGTGTAAAGGCTAGAGATCAATGTAAAGGATAGAGATCAGTGTAAAGGATAGAGATCAGTGTAAAGGATAGAGATCAATGTAAATTAGTGTAGGACAATCTGGCATTCATTTTGGCGTCTGAAAGTATGGAGGGTTTTAAATGAAGTATGATATTGTACAACAGAAAAACAGGCACAGCCGAAGGCAATGAAACAGTCATTCTCTTTACTCATGAATACAAATGAGACAGAAGAAGTCCCGCATCTAACACACACACACACACACACACACACACACACACACACACACACACACACACACACACACACACACACACACACACACACACACACACACACACACACACACACACACACACACACACACACACACACACACACACACACACGAAAACACCCCTGCAAGCACCATCCCCCACCCATACGCTATGGGAACAGTCAGAGCCAGCATCTTGTCTGTGGGTGGGTCCAGATGAGTGAGCTAAGCTGAGCTGGGTGAATGTTTGGCTCACAGCTCTATGGTAACACTGTGGGATGGTACATCTAAACATGTTTCTCCTCTCCTCTCCTCTCCTCTCCTCTCCTCTCCTCTCCTCTCCTCTCCTCTCCTCTATTCCCGGTGAAGTTTGTGGCAATCTATGGTAACGATCTCTTCTTGTGTACAGTATTCTACAAAATAAAGTAAGGTTCCTCAAGTGTTATTTTGGAAGGGTGAGGGTTCTATATGGAACCATACTGACCCAAAGAACCATTAGAGCCCTTCAATTGGTTCTTAGCAGTTCTAAAAAGGGTGTTTTAGTGATAATTACAATGTAGTGGCTGCAGCTCATTAGAATATTTTGTTCACAGCTTTTTTTGTGCAACCGTGAGTGTGTGTCCTTCCGCTTGATCTTATCTGTTGTGTTATGCTATTACAAGTTGTGACTATGATCAGGGATGGTGTCTTGTGAAAGACTGACGTATGGCCTTGTGTCAATTGAGAATGGTTGACTAAATCATTAATTCTCTCCTCAGAATCCGTTCCAGAGCTAGAACACCTGGTTCAACATGTTAATAAACACAATAATAAAACCGATGGAATTTTAACAATATAATATGGTTATTAAACCAGAATTTAAAAAAAAACTGTATGGTTGATACAATGAACTTTATAGAACCATTCTCCATAAAGGTTCTATAAAGAACCATAAAAAAAGGGTTGCAGCAATAGCAGAACCCCTTTTTTGGTGCTATACAGTACTGTTTATAATGGTTCTTTATACAGAACTTTGGGAAAGGGCACTTCATAGAACCATACAGGTTCCCTTTAGAACCTTATGAACATGAAAAAGGTTCCATATAGCACCAAAAAGGGTTATGCTATGCTTACTCTATATACCATTTGTTTTGTGTGTAGGAGGATGTCTCCCTACACAAACAGGATACATTATGGAAAGGCAAACAAAACACAGCATGCAAAGTAGCCTAGCAGCATGTAAAGTAGCTTAGCCTGTGTATGCTAAGTAGCTTAGACTCAGCATGCTAAGTAGCCTAGCCTGTGCATGCTAAGTAGCCTCAGCATGCTAAGTAGCCTCAGCATGCTAAGTAGCCTAGCCTGTGTATGCTAAGTAGCCTCAGCATGCTAAGTAGCCTAGCCTGTGTATGCTAAGTAGCCTCAACATGCTAAGTAGCCTAGCCTGTGTATGCTAAGTAGCCTCAGCGTGCTAAGTAGCCTAGCCTGTGTATGCTAAGTAGCCACAGCATGCTAAGTAACCTAGCCTGTGTATGCTAAGTAGCCTCAGCATGCTAAGTAGCCTAGCCTGTGTATGCTAAGTAGCCTCAGCGTGCTAAATAGCCTAGCCTGTGTATGCTAAGTAGCCTCAGCGTGCTGAGTAGCCTAGCCTGTGTATGCTAAGTAGCCTCAGCGTGCTAAGTAGCCTAGCCTGTCTATGCTAAGTAGCCTCAGCGTGCTGAGTAACCCACACATTTTTTTATTGTGACACCTCACACCTATCTATGGAAATAGTCCACACTGCTAGCAGGATGGACAACTAAACATAGTACCTGCCAAGGACAGTTATTATATTGTAATATGACCACTGCCATCCAACTAATACTGATATCTGATCATGCATCGTTCAAATCAGAAGATCATCTTTCAAGTCTGAAGTCCAACACCCATGGAAGGGTTGCAGGGAGAAAATATTGTGAAAAGCAGAAAGTCAGTGATTTCTAATATATCCACCTCATTGTGTTGTAGTCTGATACACAGAGACATTAAACACCTCAGTGTGTTATAGTCTGATACACAGACATTAAACACCTCATTGTGTTATAGTCTGATACACAGACATTAAACACCTCATTGTGTTATAGTCTGATACACAGAGACATTAAACACCTCATTGTGTTGTAGCCTGATACACAGAGACATTAAACACCTCATTGTGTTGTAGCCTGATACACAGAGACATTAAACACCTCAGTGTGTTGTAGTCTGATACACAGAGACATTAAACACCTCATTGTGTTGTAGTCTGATACACAGAGACATTAAACACCTCATTGTGTTGTAGTCTGATACACAGAGACATTAAACACCTCATTGTGTTGTAGTCTGATACACAGAGACATTAAACACCTCAGTGTGTTGTAGTCTGATACACAGACATTAAACACCTCAGTGTGTTGTAGTCTGATACACAGAGACATTAAACACCTCATTGTGTTGTAGTCTGATACACAGAGACATTAAACACCTCATTGTGTTGTAGTCTGATACACAGAGACATTAAACACCTCATTGTGTTGTAGTCTGATACACAGACATTAAACACCTCATTGTGTTGTAGTCTGATACACAGAGACATTAAACACCTCATTGTGTTGTAGTCTGATACACAGAGACATTAAACACCTCATTGTGTTGTAGTCTGATACACAGACATTAAACACCTCATTGTGTTGTAGTCTGATACACAGAGACATTAAACACCTCATTGTGTTGTAGTCTGATACACAGACATTAAACACCTCATTGTGTTGTAGTCTGATACACAGACATTAAACACCTCATTGTGTTGTAGTCTGATACACAGACATTAAACACCTCATTGTGTTGTAGTCTGATACACAGACATTAAACACCTCAGTGTGTTGTAGCCTGATACACAGAGACATTAAACACCTCATTGTGTTGTAGTCTGATACACAGAGACATTAAACACCTCAGTGTGTTAGAGTCTGATACACAGAGACATTAAACACCTCATTGTGTTGTAGTCTGATACACAGAGACATTAAACACCTCATTGTGTTGTAGTCTGATACACAGAGACATTAAACACCTCATTGTGTTGTAGTCTGATACACAGACATTAAACACCTCATTGTGTTGTAGTCTGATACACAGAGACATTAAACACCTCATTGTGTTGTAGTCTGATACACAGACATTAAACACCTCAGTGTGTTATAGTCTGATACACAGAGACATTAAACACCTCATTGTGTTGTAGTCTGATACACAGACATTAAACACCTCAGTGTGTTGTAGTCTGATACACAGACATTAAACACCTCAGTGTGTTGTAGTCTGATACACAGAGACATTAAACACCTCAGTGTGTTATAGTCTGATACACAGAGACATTAAACACCTCATTGTGTTGTAGTCTGATACACAGAGACATTAAACACCTCAGTGTGTTGTAGTCTGATACACAGAGACATTAAACACCTCAGTGTGTTATAGTCTGATACACAGAGACATTAAACACCTCATTGTGTTGTAGTCTGATACACAGACATTAAACACCTCAGTGTGTTGTAGTCTGATACACAGAGACATTAAACACCTCAGTGTGTTATAGTCTGATACACAGAGACATTAAACACCTCAGTGTGTTGTAGTCTGATACACAGAGACATTAAACACCTCAGTGTGTTGTAGTCTGATACACAGAGACATTAAACACCTCAGTGTGTTGTAGTCTGATACACAGAGACATTAAACACCTCATTGTGTTGTAGTCTGATACACAGAGACATTAAACACCTCATTGTGTTGTAGCCTGATACACAGAGACATTAAACACCTCAGTGTGTTAGAGTCTGATACACAGAGACATTAAACACCTCAGTGTGTTGTAGTCTGATACACAGAGACATTAAACACCTCATTGTGTTGTAGCCTGATACACAGAGACATTAAACACCTCATTGTGTTGTAGTCTGATACACAGAGACATTAAACACCTCATTGTGTTGTAGTCTGATACACAGACATTAAACACCTCAGTGTGTTGTAGTCTGATACACAAATTAATTGTGAGACATCTTCTGTTGTCGTGACCCGTCCCACAGTCATCAAGACTCTACCTCATCCAGCTTCCTTCTGTTTTTGTGCTTGGAACTTACAACAAAACACGCACGCAAAATGCACGCTGAAAACACACACATATACACTACCAGTCAAAAGTTTTAGAACACCTACTCATTCAAGGGCTTTTCTTTATTTTTACTATTTTCTACATTGTAGAATAATAGTGAAGACATCAAAA
This sequence comes from Salvelinus alpinus, assembly GCF_045679555.1. Taxonomy (NCBI): domain Eukaryota; kingdom Metazoa; phylum Chordata; class Actinopteri; order Salmoniformes; family Salmonidae; genus Salvelinus; species Salvelinus alpinus. The sequence continues at coordinate 49,704,313 of NC_092098.1, read as the reverse complement.
CTATGAAATAACACATATGGAATCATGTAGTAACCAAAAAAGGTGTTAAACAAATCTAAATATATTTTATGTTTGAGATTCTTCAAATAGCCACCCTTTGCCTTGATGACAGCTTTACACACTCTTGGCATTCTCTCAACCAGCTTCATTAGGTAGTCACCTGGAATGCATTTCAATTAACAGGTGTGACTTCTTAAAAGTTAATTTGTGGAATTTCTTTCCTTCTTAATGCATTTGAGCCAATCAGTTGTGTTGTGACAAGGTAGGGATGGTATAGATGGTATAGTGCTATGATGAAACTGTCTCTCATGAGGACCGCCACAGGAAAGGAAGACCCAGAGTTACCTCTGCTGCAGAGGATAAGTTCATTAGAGTTACCAACCTCAGAAATTGCAGCCCAAATAAATGCTTCACTGATTTCAAGTAACAGACACATCTCAACATCAACTGTTCAGAGGAGACTGTGTGAATCAGGCCTTCACTGTCAAATTGCTGCAAAGAAACCACTACTAAAGGACACCAATAAGACGAAGGGACTTGCTTGAGCCAAGAAACACAAGCAATGGACATTAGACCGTTGGAAATTTGTCCTTTGGTCTGATGAGTCCAAATTTAAGAATTTTGGTTCCAACCACCGTGTCTTCGTGAGACGCAGAGTAGGTGAACGGATGATCTTCGCATGTGTATTTCCCACCGTAAAGCATGGAGGAGGAGGTGTTATGCTGTGGGGGTGCTTTGCTGGTGACACAGTACGTGCATTCAAGGCACACTTAACCAGCATGGCTACCACAGCATTATGCAGTGATACGCCATCCCATCTGGATTGGGTTTAGTGGGACTATCATTTGTTTTTCAACAGGACAATGACCCAACACACCACCAGGTTGTGTAAGGGCTATTTTACCAAGAAGGAGAGTGATGGAGCGCTGCATCAGATGACCTGGCCTCCACAATCACCCGACCTCAACCCAATTGAGATGGTTTGGGATGAGTTGGACCGCAGAGTGAAGGAAAAGCAGCCAACAAGTGCTCAGCATATGTGGGAACTCCTTCAAGACTGTTGGAAAAGCATTCCAGGTGAAGCTGGTCAGGATAACGCCAAGAGTATGCAAAGCTGTCATCAAGGCAAAGGGTGGCTATTTGAAGAATCTCAAATATAAAATATATTTTGATTTGTTTAACACTTTTTTGGTTACTACATGATTCCATATGTGTCATTTCATAGTTTTGATGTCTTCACTATTATTTCACTAGTATTCTACAATGTAGAAAATACATAGAAAAACCCTTGAATGGGTAGGTGTTCTAAAACTTTTGACTGGTAGTGTACACACACTAGCAACAGACACACATACACACACCCCTTCTAAAGAGCCAATCCATCTCCATTATCACATCATCCTGCAGGAGTTCTTCTAAGCGTGCGTCATTACAGACACATTGGTTTTTCCTCCCTCCCTCCCTTTCTCTCTCCCTCCCTCCCTTTCTCTCTCCTTCCCTCCATTTCTCTCTCTCTCAATCCCTTTCTCTCTCCCTCCCTCCCTTTCTCTCTCCTTCCCTCCCTTTCTCTCTCCTTCCCTCCATTTCTCTCTCTCTCAATCCCTTTCTCTCTCTCTCCCTCCCTCCCTCCCTTTCTCTCTCGCTCAATCCCTCCCTCCCTCCCTTTCTCTCTCTCTCTCAATCCCTTTCTCTCTCCCTGCCTCCCTTTCTCTCTCTCAATCCCTTTCTCTCTCCCTCCTTCCCTTTCTCTCTCTCAATCTCTCAATCCCTCCCTCCCTCCCTCCCTTTCTCTCTCCCTCCCTCCCTTTCTCTTTCTCTCAATCCTTTCTCTCTCTCTCAAACCTTTTCTCTCTCCCTCCCTCCATTTCTCTCTCCCTCCCTTTCTCTCTCCCTCCCTCCCTTTATCTCTCTCTCAATCCCTTTCTCTCTCCCTCCCTCCCTTTCTCTCTCCCTCCCTCCCTTTCTCTCTCTCTCAATCCCTCCCTCCCTCCCTTTCTCTCTCTCTCTCTCAATCCCTTTCTCTCTCCCTCCTCCCTTTCTCTCTCTCCCTCCTTCCCTTTCTCTCTCTCAATCTCTCAATCCCTCCCTCCCTCACTCTCTCAATCCCTTTCTCTCTCCCTCCCTCCCTTTCTCTCTCTCTCAATCCCTTTCTCTCTCTCTCAATCACTTTCTCTCTCTCTCAATCCTTTTCTCTCTCCCTCCCTCCCTTTCCCTCTCCCTCCCTTTCTCTCTCTCCCTCCCTCCCTTTATCTCTCTCTCAATCCCTTTCTCTCTCCCTCCCTCCCTTTCTCTCTCCCTCCCTCCCTTTCTCTCTCTCAAGCCCTTTCTCTCTCTCTCCCTCCCTCCCTTTCTCTCTCTCTCAATCCCTTTCTCCCTCCCTCCCTTTCTCTCTCCCTCCCTCCCTTTCTCTCTCTCTCAATCCCTTTCTCTCTCTCTCAATCCCTTTCTCTCTCCCTCCCTCCCTTTCTCTCTCTCTCAATCCCTTTCTCTCTCCCTCCTTCCCTTTCTCTCTCTCAATCTCTCAATCCCTCCCTCCCTCCCTCAATCCATTTCTCTCTCCCTCCCTCCCTTTCTCTCTCCCTCCCTCCCTTTCTCTCTCTCTCAATCACTTTCTCTCTCTCTCATCCTTTTCTCTCTCCCTCCCTCCCTTTCTCTCCCTCCCTCCCTTTATCTCTCTCTCTCAATCCCTTTCTCTCTCCCTCCCTCCCTTTCTCTCTCTCTCAATCCCTTTCTCTCTCCCTCCCTCCCTTTCTCTCTCTCAATCCCTTTCTCTCTCCATCCCTCCCTTTCTCTCTCTCTCCCTCCCTCCCTTTCTCTCAATCCCTTTCTCCCCCCTTCCCTCCCTTTCTCCCTCTCTTTCTCTCTCTCTCAATCCCTTTCTCTCTCCCTTAATCCCTTTCTCTCTCCCTCCCTCCCTTTCTCTCTCCCTCAATCCATTTCTCTCTCTCAATCCCTTTCTCCCTCCCTCCCTCCCTCAATCCCTCTCTCCCTCCCTCCCTCCCTCCCTCCCTCCCTCCCTCCCTCCCTCTCTCAATCCCTTTCTCCCTCTCGCAATCCCTTTCTCTCTCCCTTAATCCCTTTCTCTCTCCCTCCCTCCCTTTCTCTCTCCCTTAATCCCTCCCTCCCTCCCTCCCTCCCTCCCTCCCTCTTGTCCTCCATTCCTCCCTCCATTCTTCCATCCCTAACACCCCCCTCCCCTCCCCTCACTCGCTCCCTCCTTCCCCCTCTGCATAGTGTCTGGCGGGCATCTCTCTGTGGTTGTTAAGGTCCTTTGTGTTGTTGTTTATTTAACAGACCTGGTGTGTCATCACCCCCGCACGCCTTCCCTGTCTTCTGGAGGGTCCAATATCAATGAGGAGCCAGTGAGTCACAGAGCTGCCAACATCACGCAGATAGCCTGCAGGGAGGATGGGGTCATCACCCCCTACACACACAAGCACGCACGCACGCACACACACACACACACACACACACACACACACACACACACACACACACACACACACACACACACACACACACACACACACACACACACACACACACACACACACACACACACACACACACACACACACACACACACACACACATACATTTATGCCTACAGTGTCTTCAGAAAGTATTCCAGACTGATTCCACATTTTGCTGAGTTACAGCCTGAATTCAATACGCCATAATGACAAAGTTGTTAGACATTTTAGCAAATTTATTGAAAATGAAACACATAAATATCTAATTTACATAAGTGTTGACACCCCTGAGTCAATACATGTTAGAATCACCTTTGGCAGCGTTTACAGCTGTGAGTCTTTCTGGGTAAGTCTCTAAGAGCTGTAAGTCTTTCTGGGTAAGTCTCTAAGAGCTCTGCACACCTGGATTGTAGAATATTTGCACATTATTCCTGTTTAAATTCTTCAAGCTCTGTCAAGTTGGTTGTTGATCATTGCTAGACAGTCATTTTCAAGCTGATTTAAGTTGAAACTGTAACTAGGCCACTCAGGAACATTCCGTGTCGTCTTGGTAAGCAACTCCAGTGTATATTTGGCCTTGTCTTTTAGGTTATTGTCCTGCTGAAAGGTGAATTGGTCTCCCAGTGTCTGTTGGAAAGCAGACTGAATCAGGTTTTCCTCTATTATTTTGTCTGTGCTTAGCTCTATTCTGTTTCTTTTTATTTAAAAAACCTCCCTAGTCCTTGCTGAAGACAAGCATACCCATAACATGATGCAGCCATCACCATGCTTGAAAATATGAAGAGTGGAAATGACTTATGCCGAAGTCGGTTCCTCTCCTTGTTCGGGCGGCGTTCGGCGGTCGACGTCACCGGTCTTCTATCCACCTTTCATTTTCCATTTGTTTTGTCTTGTTTTCCCACACACCTGGTTTACATTCCCTCACTACGTGACGTGTATTTAACCCTCTGTTCCGCCCATGTCTGTGTGTGGAATTGTTTGTTGTAAAGTGTATGTGCACTTCAGACTGGTTCGCGACGGGTTATTTCAACCCATATTTTGTTGTTCTGGGTGCCGTTGATTTGCATCATAAAACTGCTCCGGTTATTACCCAGTTCTGCTCTCCTGCGCCTGACTTCCCTGACTTCCCCTTCCCTGCAGACTTCCCTACGCACCTCTTACAAGAGTGGTACTTAGTAATGTGTTGTATTGGACACAACTCTTTGTATTCAGGACAAAAAGTGAATTGCTTTGCCACCTTTTTTGCATTATTACTTTAGTGCCTTGTTGCAAACAGGATGCATGTTTTGGAATATTTATATTCTGTACAGGCTTCCTTCTTTTCACTCTGTCATTTAGGTTAGTAATGTGGAGTAACTACAATGTTGTAGATCCATCCTCAGTTTTCTCCCATCGCAGCCATTAAACTCTGTAACTGTTTTAAAGTCACCATTGGCCTAATGGTGAAATCGCTGAGCTGTTTCCTTTCTCTCTGGCAACTGAGTTAGGAAGGCCTCCTGTATCTTTGTAGCCACCATCCAAAGTGTAATTAATAACTTCACCATGTTAAAAGGGATATTCAATGTCTGCTTTTTATTTTATTTTACCAGTCTACCAATAGGTTCCCTTCTTTGTGAGGCATTAGAAAACCTCCCTTTTGTGTTGGAATCTGTGTTTGAAATTCATTGCTCGACTGAGGGACCTTACAGATAATTGTATTTGTGGGGTACAGAAATGAGGAAGTCATTCAAAAAAAAACATGTTAAACACTATTATTTCACAAAGTGTGAGTCCATGCACCATATTATGTGACTTGTTAAGCAAATGTTTACTCCTGAACTTATTTAGGCTTGCCATAACAAAGGGGTTGAACACTTATTGACTCAAGAAATTGTAGCTTTTAATTTGTCATACATTTTTTCAAACACTTTCAAAAACATAATTCCACTTTGACATTATGGTGTATTGTGTGAAGGCCAGTGCCATACAATTTTAGTTGAATCCATGTTAACTTCATGTTTGTAACACAGAACAGAATGTGGAAAAAGTCAAGGGGAGTGACTAATACCTTGTGAAGGACACGCACATGCACAAGTGCACACAACCTCAAATGCACATTAACAAAGTAAAGTCACTGACCCTGTACACGCCCACACAAACACTCTTAGAGGTGCTTCCAGGAACCTGAAAGGGTTCTTCGGCTGTTCCCATAGGACAACCTTTTGAATAAAAATTTTTGGTTTCAGGTAGAACTCTTTTGATTCCAGGTACCAAAAAGGTTCTCTTACGGGGACAGTCAAAGAACTCATGTGGAACCCGTTTTTATATAAGAGTGTATTTACTCCTACAGAGTGTATTTACTCCAACAGAGTGTATTTACTCCTACAGAGTGTATTTACTCCAACAGAGTGTATTTACTCCAACAGAGTGTATTTACTCCTACAGAGTGTATTTACTCCAACAGAGTGTATTTACTCCAACAGAGTGTATTTACTCCTACAGAGTGTATTTACTCCAACAGAGTGTATTTACTCCTACAGAGTGTATTTACTCCAACAGCGTGTATTTACTCCAACAGCGTGTATTTACTCCAACAGAGTGTATTTACTCCAACAGAGTGTATTTACTCCAACAGAGTGTATTTACTCCTACAGAGTGTATTTACTCCAACAGAGTGTATTTACTCCAACAGAGTGTATTTACTCCTACAGAGTGTATTTACTCCAACAGAGTGTATTTACTCCTACAGAGTGTATTTACTCCAACAGAGTGTATTTACTCCAACAGAGTGTATTTACTCCAACAGAGTGTATTTACTCCAACAGAGTGTATTTACTCCTACAGAGTGTATTTACTCCAACAGAGTGTATTTACTCCAACAGAGTGTATTTACTCCTACAGAGTGTATTTACTCCAACAGAGTGTATTTACTCCAACAGAGTGTATTTACTCCAACAGAGTGTATTTACTCCAACAGAGTGTATTTACTCCAACAGAGTGTATTTACTCCAACAGAGTGTATTTACTTCAACAGAGTGTATTTACTCCAACAGAGTGTATTTACTCCTACAGAGTGTATTTACTCCAACAGAGTGTATTTACTCCAACAGAGTGTATTTACTCCAACAGAGTGTATTTACTCCTACAGAGTGTATTTACTCCAAAAGAGTGTATTTACTCCAAAAGAGTGTATTTACTCCTACAGAGTGTATTTACTCCAAAAGAGTGTATTTACTCCTACAGAGTGTATTTACTCCAACAGAGTGTATTTACTCCAACAGAGTGTATTTACTCCAACAGAGTGTATTTACTCCTACAGAGTGTATTTACTCGTACAGAGTGTATTTACTCCAACAGAGTGTATTTACTCCTACAGAGTGTATTTACTCCAAAAGAGTGTATTTACTCCTACAGAGTGTATTTACTCCTACAGAGTGTATTTACTCCAACAGAGTGTATTTACTCCAACAGAGTGTATTTACTCCAACAGAGTGTATTTACTCCAACAGAGTGTATTTACTCCAACAGAGTGTATTTACTCCAACAGAGTGTATTTACTCCAACAGAGTGTATTTACTCCTACAGAGTGTATTTACTCCAACAGAGTGTATTTACTCCAACAGAGTGTATTTACTCCAACAGAGTGTATTTACTCCAACAGAGTGTATTTACTCCTACAGAGTGTATTTACTCCAACAGAGTGTATTTACTCCAACAGAGTGTATTTACTCCAACAGAGTGTATTTACTCCTACAGAGTGTATTTACTCCAAAAGAGTGTATTTACTCCTACAGAGTGTATTTACTCCTACAGAGTGTATTTACTCCAAAAGAGTGTATTTACTCCTACAGAGTGTATTTACTCCAACAGAGTGTATTTACTCCAACAGAGTGTATTTACTCCAACAGAGTGTATTTACTCCTACAGAGTGTATTTACTCGTACAGAGTGTATTTACTCCAACAGAGTGTATTTACTCCTACAGAGTGTATTTACTCCTACAGAGTGTATTTACTCCTACAGAGTGTATTTACTCCAACAGAGTGTATTTACTCCAACAGAGTGTATTTACTCCAACAGAGTGTATTTACTCCTACAGAGTGTATTTACTCGTACAGAGTGTATTTACTCGTACAGAGTGTATTTACTCCAACAGAGTGTATTTACTCGTACAGAGTGTATTTACTCCTACAGAGTGTATTTACTCCTACAGAGTGTATTTACTCCTACACATGTTTTCATCAATGCATTCAAACACAGACAGAGCAGAGTAGATGTCTATCTCTTTATTAAACTATAATGAGGCGTCAGAGTGACTATACTGAGGCGTCAGAGTGACTACAGTATAGTCACTCTGACGCATCAGTATAGTCACTCTGACGCCTCAGAATAGTCACTCTGACGCCTCAGAATAGTCACTCTGACGCCTCAGAATAGTCACTCTGACGCCTCAGAATAGTCAATCTGACGCCTCAGAATAGTCACTCTGACGCCTCAGAATAGTCAATCTGACGCCTCAGAATAGTCACTCTGACGCCTCAGTATACTCACTCTGACGCCTCAGTATAGTCACTCTGACGCCTCAGGATAGTCACTCTGACGCCTCAGTATAGTCACTCTGACGCCTCAGTATAGTCACTCTGACGCCTCAGTATAGTCACTCTGACGCCTCACTATAGTCACTCTGACGCCTCAGTATAGTCATGCTTACTTGATCCTATTTTGAATTTTGAGATCGATGCTGCAGTCCTCCGAGAGGATGCTGCCCAGGTATTTAAAGGACCGGACTATTGCCAGTGATTTGTGTTCAGTGGTGAAGACAGGCATGGTGGGTGGAGGGCTGGATCTCCATTGGCAGACCACCTCTGTCTTGGTGGTGTTGATAGACAGTCCCATCCTGCTATAGACCTTCACAGACAAGGACAGACTGAAGGTCTTGCAGAGATGGTTGTAAAGTCGTCTCAAATAAAACTGTGAAGGACCTCGGCGTTACTCTGGACCCTGATCTCTCTTTTGACGAACATATCAAGACTGTTTCAAGGACAGCTTTTTTCCATCTACGTAACATTGCAAAAATCAGACATTTTCTGTCCAAAACTGATGCAGAAAAATGTTTCCATGCTTTTGTTACTTCTAGGTTAGACTACTGCAATGCTCTACTTTCCGGCTACCCAGATAAAGTACTAAATAAACTTCAGTTAGTGCTAAATACGGCTGCTAGAATCCTGACTAGAACCAAAAAATGTGATCATATTACTCCAGTGCTAGCCTCCCTACACTGGCTTCCTGTGGGCTGATTTCAGCAAGGGCTGATTTCAAGGTTTTACTGTTAACCTACAAAGCGTTACATGGGCTTGCTCCTACCTATCTTTCCGAGTTGGTCCTGCCGTACATACCTACACGTACGCTACGGTCAGAAGACGCAGGCCTCCTAATTGTCCCTAGAATTTCTAAGCAAACAGCTGGAGGCAGAGCTTTCTCCTATAGGCCTCCATTTTTATGGAATGGTCTGCCTACCCATGTGAGAGACGCAGACTCGGTCTCAACCTTTAAGTCTTTATTGAAGACTCATCTCTTCAGTAGGTCCTATGATTGAGTGTAGTCTGGCCCAGGAGTGTGAAGGTGAACGGAAAGGCTCTGGAGCAATGAACCGCCCTTGCTGTCTCTGCCTGGCCGGTTCCCCTCTCTCCACTGGGATTCTCTGCCTCTAACCCTATTACAGGGGCTGAGTCACTGGCTTACTGGTGCTCTTTCATGCCGTCCCTAGGACGGGTTGGCGCCCCCCCTTGGGTTGTGCCGTGGCGGAGATCTTTGTGGGCTATACTCGGCCTTGGCAAAGTGGGTGGGGTTATATCCTTCCTGTTTGGCCCTGTCCGGGGGTATCATCGGATGGGGCCACAGTGTGTCCTGACCCCTCCTGTCTCAGCCTCCAGTATATATGCTGCATAGTTTATGTGTCGGGGGGCTAGGGTCAGTTTGTTATATCTGGAGTACTTCTGTCTTATCCGGTGTCCTGTGTGAATTTAAGTATGCTCTCTCTAATTCTCTCTTTCTCTCTATCTTTCTCTCTCTCGGAGGACCTGAGCCCTAGGACCATGCCTCAGGACGACCTGACATGATGACTCCTTGCTGTCCCCAGTCCACCTGGCCGTGCTGCTTATCCAGTTTCTGTTCTGCCTGCGGCTATGGAACCCTGACCTGTTCACCGGACGTGCTACCTGTCCCAGACCTGCTGTTTTCAACTCTCTAGAGACCGCAGGAGCGGTAGAGATACTCTTAATGATCGGCTATGAAAAGCCAACTGACATTTACTCCTGAGGTGCTGCACCCTCGACAACTACTGTGATTATTATTATTTGACCATGCTGGTCATTTATGAACATTTGAACATCTTGGCCATGTTCTGTTATAATCTCCACCCGGCACAGCCAGAAGAGGACTGGCCACCCCTCATAGCCTGGTTCCTCTCTAGGTTTCTTCCTAGGTTTTGGCCTCTCTAGGGAGTTTTTCCTAGCCACCGTGCTTCTACACCTGCATTGCTTGCTGTTTGGGGTTTTAGGCTGGGTGTCTGTACAGCACTTTGAGATATCAGCTGATGTACGAAGGGCTATATAAATACATTTGATTTGATTTGATTTGGGTCACAAGAGCACAGTCATCAGCATACTGCAGCTCAAGAACCTGCTCCGTCAAAACCTTGTTGGTTGCTTGGAACCTCCTAATGTTGAAAAGGTTTCCATCCAGCCTGATGTCCACTGCAACACCGCTGCCATCCTCAAGCTCCTTGTGGAGAAGCTGGGTGACGCATAGGAGGAAGATGTTAAAGTGGACAGGTGCCAGCACACACCCCTGCTTCACACCGATGCTTACTCCAAAGGGCACTGACTCTTGCCCTTCTATGGCCACCCAAGCCATCGTCCCATCATCGAACTGGCAAAGGATGTTGACAAATTTATCTGGACAGCCACATTTGAGTAGAATGCCCCATAGTAGTTCCCTGCTCACAGTGTTGAAGGCCTTGGAGAGGTCGACGAAGGCCTTGGAGAGGTCGACGAAGGCCTTGGAGAGGTCGACGAAGGCCTTGGAGAGGTCGACGAAGGCCTTGGAGAGGTCGACGAAGGCCTTGGAGAGGTCGACGAAGGCCTTGGAGAGGTCGACGAAGTCCTTGGAGAGGTCGACGAAGGCCTTGGAGAGGTCGACGAAGGCCTTGGAGAGGTCGACGAAGGCCATGAAAAGGTCCTGTTGTTGTTCACGGCACTTCTCCTGGAGTTGCCGTGCCGACCGTACTCCTGTTCTTTCTGAAGCCGCACTGTGACTCTGGCAGCAGTTCCGCTGTGATGTTGGCCAGAACCTTGCCCGGCAACAGCCAGAAGGGATATCCCCCGGCTGTTGCCGCAGATGGACTTGTCACTTTTGTTCTTATAGATGTTGACAAGACCTGTTGACAAGACCTCTCCAAGGCCTTCATCGACAATGTTTGCATGCCGCCACTGTTGGGGGACGATCTCCTGGTCCCAAACCTCTGTGATGTGCTGGTGGAGCATTCTGGTTCAGAAGTAACCTCCCTTCTTATGTAGCTCTGCCGGGATGCTGTCAGCTCCAGGAGAATTTGTTGTTCTTGAGGGAACGGATAACTGATAACACCTCTTGGAAGGTTGGAGAATGGTTGAGGTTTTGGAATGGGTGGACGGACAGGCAGTGTTCTTCCAAGATGGAGTGGTCTATAGGAGAATGCTTATTGACTAGTGTTTCAAAGTGGAGAGCCGACCTCGTAAGGATCTGGTTTAGGACATTCAAAAGAGTTAGACCATCCTAAGTTTTCAAATTGTGCATGTTGATTTCCTGTGCCTTATTCGTCCACCATTCGTTCTGCAGAACATGCAAGGTTGTTTGCACTTCCTTGCTCGATGCACGCCATTGTTGACGTAGGTAGCAGATGTGCGGCTGTTGAGAGTAGCCCTGTGCGCTTTGTGCATATTGTCCAGTAAGGTGATGGTGTAAGAGTTCTCATCGAACCAGTCGTGATGTTTCCTACCTCTGTAGCCAATGGAGTGGGCCGCTGCCTGATAAAGCGCTGAGCTAATAGATGTCCACTTCTGGCCCATGAGGTCCTCTGCGCTCAGAAGAGGCTCAGCCTCCCTCAGTCTTTCAGCTCAGAAGAGGCTCAGTTTCCCTCAGTCTTTCAGCTCAGAAGAGGCTCAGTTTCCCTCAGTCTTTCAGCTCAGAAGAGGCTCAGCCTCCCTCAGTCTTTCAGCTCAGAAGAGGCTCAGTCTCCCTCAGCCTTTCAACTCAGAAGAGGCTCAGCCTCCCTCAGTCTTTCAGCTCAGAAGAGGCTCAGCCTCCCTCAGCCTTTCAACTCAGAAGAGGCTCAGCCTCCCTCAGTCTTTCAGCTCAGAAGAGGCTCAGCCTCCCTCAGTCTTTCAGCTCAGAAGAGGCTCAGCCTCCCTCAGTCTTTCAGCTCAGAAGAGGCTCAGCCTCCCTCAGTCTTTCAGCTCAGAAGAGGCTCAGCCTCCCTCAGTCTTTCAGCTCAGAAGAGGCTCAGCCTCCCTCAGACTTTCAGCTCAGAAGAAGCTCAGTCTCCGTCAGCCTTTCAGCGAGAGAGCGACAGAACTCGTCCCTTACTGCAGCTTTCTCAAGCCGGGTACAGTGCAGACGTCTCTTGAGTAAAGGGTTTTGCAGTAACAGTGATGTCTGAGTAGGCTTTTATCCTGAGCGTGGGAGAGGATGACAGACTTGTTTACTTATGTGCTGCTGAGTCGTTTATGCAAGTAGTGGTGGATAAACCAATGTCCAATATATGAGATCTAAATCTGGATGAGAACTGACCTGGCCGTGATATTATACTAAACACTTGAACGTTTTTTTTGATTGAACATGAAAAGAGATCTCAAACTACATGTGTGTCACGGCCGTCAAGAGGAGGAGACCAAGACGCAGCGTCGTATGCATACATTCTTCTTTAAACTAAGAATGAACACTGAACAAAACAACAAAACGAACCGTGAAGCTATACAAATGAATGCTGACAGGCAACTACACATGGACAAGAACCCACAAACACCAAATGGAAAAATGGCTACCTAAATATGATCCCCCAATCAGAGACAAAGATAAACAGCTGCCTCTGATTGGGAACCATATCAGGCCACCATAGACATATAAATCACCTAGACCTACAACAACCCTTGACATACAATAACCCTAGACAATACAAAACGAACGTACCCACCCTAGTCACACCCTGACCTAACCAAAATATAAAGAAAACAGAGATATCTCAGGTCAGGGTGTGAGAATGTGGGACATTTTTTGAGGTGGAGAAATACAGAAACACTGCAAAGCCAATCCCAGTCTCAGATCAGATTACAGTACATCAGGTTCTTTGTTAGCAGAGAGAAAAGGGCTGGAGGTTGTGCAACTAGTTAGAAGGTATCTGTCGTCACCTCTATAAGGGTTGTGCGGTGAGGCTGGGAATCCCAAAGGACTGCTGCCCACGGTAGAACCTTTAAATAAAGCACTGGCCTGATTACAGACACGCACGCACACACACACACACACACACACACACACACACACACACACACACACACACACACACACACACACACACACACACACACACACACACACACACACACACACACACACACACACACACACACACACACACACACACACACACACACACACACACTGGCCTGAATCCACTACAGCCTAGCAAACCACAGGTGCTGTAGCTAGCACCAGGAGGAGCGGGAGACAGGGGGGGGAGGGGGGTAATGGAGAGGAGAGTGGTGAGGTTATGGAGGTGGTAATGGTTGTTCATGGGAGTTGGGGGTTGTAGTGGGAGAAGGGTATGTAGTATTGTTATAAACATGTTATAATCGGGGTAAGAAGCATCACCTCATTGAAAAGACACTCTATATCAACAGGTGACCTTTCTATCACCTTACTTGCAAGGTGGTAGTTAAAAACAACAACACTGCTCCCCATTGGCTCTTGACTCCCACCACCTTGACAACCAACCTATGAGAATGAGCGCAAAGGGTGAATCATCATTCTAGAGCAGATTGACTGACTGACTGACTGACTGATTGGGTCCCAGGGGATGAGGGGAAGGTTGACTGGTTAGATTGATGCATAATATTTGCCTGGCAAACAATGTCAGACACGGAGGGCCATGCAAAAGTCCGACTGGGAGGGCCATGCAATAGTCAGACTGGGAGGGCCATGTAAAAGTCCGACTGGGAGGGCCATGCAATAGTCAGACTGGGAGGGCCATGCTAAAGTCAGACTGGGAGGGCCATGCAAAAGTCAGACTGGGAGGGCCATGTAAAAGTCAGACTGGGAGGGCCATGCAAAAGAGGTGAGGTCATGTCCTAGTTATTCTGGTAGGTGAGATGTTGCCTGCAATCCAAAGTGAATATTGCTCTGTTTCACTATTGTGTGCTAGGACCAACTTCTCCCTGCCAGAGATAAGACACTGGCTACTAATATATGAGAGAGAGAGAGAGAGAGAGAGAGAGAGAGAGAGAGAGAGAGAGAGAGAGAGAGAGAGAGAGAGAGAGAGAGAGAGAGAGAGAGAGAGAGAGAGAGAGAGAGAGAGAGAGAGAGAGAGAGAGAGAGAGAGAGAGAGAGAACTCATCTAACACTTGAACATCTTTGTTGTCTCAATAAGTTTGGCAACATTCTGCTTGGCATCAAACCACTAAGTTTAGAGCAGGTACTTTTATCTTAGCTCTCTCTATAGAGTCCATGTTAGGAATTCTGTAGGTGCAGGGAGGGAAAGGATTCAGAGCTGTGTGTGTGTGTGTGTGTGTGTGTGTGTGTGTGTGTGTGTGTGTGTGTGTGTGTGTGTGTGTGTGTGTGTGTGTGTGTGTGTGTGTGTGTGTGCAGGTGCGTGGGACAGCAGACCCTTGAGCAGAAGAACAGACCAGCTGCGTGGGACAGAGAGCAGAGGGTAGGAAGCACCATCCCCTCGACTGGACTTGTCTAGTTTGGTGTTCTTTACACACACACACACACACACACAAACACACACACTGTTCCTCACGCTGTGTATCCTATCCCCTCGTCGGTAGAGACTACACGCTCAAGTTAACACAATTATAGACAGGGTCATTAAGTATTAGCCAGCTGCTTTCCCAGAGGCATTCTCTAATGAATGAAAGCAGCACTGTCTCTGTTTATGGTGTCTGTGACGTTCATGGTGTCTGTAGTGTCTGTGGTGTCCGTATTGTCTGTGGTGTCCATGGTGTCTGTGGTGTATATAGTGTCGGTGGTGTCCGTGGTGCCTGTAGTGTCTGTGGTGTCCATAGTGTCAGTGGTGTCCATGGTGTATGTAGTGTCTGCAGTGCCTGTAGTGTCTGTGGTGTCCATGATGTATGTGGTGTCAATGGTGTCTGTAGTATCTGTGGTATCTGTGGTGTCTGTGGTATATGTGGTGTCCGTGGTATCTGTGGTGTCCGTGGTGTCTGTGGTATATGTGGTGTCCGTGGTATCTGTGGTGTCTGTGATGTCCGTGGTATCTGTGGTGTCTGTGGTATCTGTGGTGTACGTGGTATCTGTGGTATATGTGGTGTCTGTGGTATCTGTGGTGCCCGTGGTATCTGTGGTGTCTGTGGTATCTGTGGTGTCAGTAGTGTCCGTGGTATCTGTGGTGTCTGTGGTATCTGTGGTATATGTGGTGTCTGTGGTATCTGTGGTGTACGTGGTATCTGTGGTATATGTGGTGTCTGTGGTATCTGTGGTGCCCGTGGTATCTGTGGTGTCTGTGGTATCTGTGGTGTCAGTAGTGTCCGTGGTATCTGTGGTGTCTGTGGTATCTGTGGTGCCTGTGGTATCTGTGGTGTCCATGGTATCTGTGGTGTCTGTGGTATCTGTGGTGTCAGTAGTGTCCGTGGTATCTGTGGTGTCTGTGGTATCTGTGGTGTCAGTAGTGTCCGTGGTATCTGTGGTGTCTGTGGTATCTGTGGTGTCAGTAGTGTCCGTGGTATCTGTGGTGTCTGTGGTATCTGTGGTGTCTGTGGTATCTGTGGTGCCCGTGGTATCTGTGGTGCCCGTGGTATCTGTGGTGTCCATGGTATCTGTGGTGTCAGTAGTGTCTGTGGTATCTGTGGTGTCTATGGTATCTGTGGTGTCTATGGTATCTGTGGTGTCCATGGTATATGTGGTGTCTGGGACTATTAGGGAACTACAGAACAGACATAGACCCACAGGTTGACATCTGATAGAGTTACACGATGTGTCTAAAATTGCACCATATTCACTATATAGTGCACTAGTTTTGACCAGGGCCTATACACCATATTCACTATTTAGTGCAGTAGTTTTGACCAGGGCCTATACACCATATTCACTATTTAGTGCAGTAGTTTTGACCAGGGCCTATACACCATATTCACTATATAGTGCAGTAGTTTTGACCAGGGCCTATACACCATATTCACTATATAGTGCAGTAGTTTTGACCAGGGCCTATACACCATATTCACTATTTAGTGCAGTAGTTTTGACCAGGGCCTATACACCATATTCACTATTTAGTGCAGTAGTTTTGACCAGGGCCTATACACCATATTCACTATATAGTGCACTAGTTTTGACCATGGCCTATACACCATATTCACTATATAGTGCACTAGTTTTGACTACAGAGCACAATAGGACTCTGGTCAAATGTAGTATACCAGTGGAAGCTCCTCAGAGGATGAAGGGGAGGACCATCCTCCTCAGTGAATTTCATAAAAATACAAATAGATAAAGCTATACTCAATATATATTTATATGTCACCAAATAATTGATTGAAATACACTGTTTTGAAATGAAGGTCTACAGTAGCCTCAACAGCACTCTGTAGGGTAGCACCGTGGTGTAGCCGTAGGACCACTAGCTTCCGTCCTCCTCTGGCTGCATTGACTTCAATACAAAACCTAGGAGACTCGTAGGCCTCGCCCCCTTCCATAGACATACATGGTAATTATGACCACTTCCGGAGGACGTCCTCCAACCAATCAAAGTGTTTGCAGTAGGAACTGACATGTTGTCCATCCAATCATAGAATTAGGATCAGAGAATTAACCTAGTGAGTTGTATTGGGATTGTGCCACAGAGCAATTATGGGGGTTCTAGAGTCGTGGCCAAAAGTTGAGAATGACACAAATATTAATTTTCACAAAGTTTGCTGCGTCAGTGTCTTTAGATATTTTTGTCAGATGTTACTATGGAATACTGAAGTATAATTACAAGCATTTCATAAGTGTCAAAGGCTTTTATTGACAATTACATGAAGTTGATCCAAAGAGTCAATATTTGCAGTGTTGACCCTTCTTTTTCAAGACCTCTGCAATCCGCCCTGGCATGCTGTCAATTAACTTCTGGGCCACATCCTGACTAATGGCCTCACATTCTTGCATAATCAATGCTTGGAGTTTGTCAGAATTTGTGGAGTTTTGTTTGTCCACCCGCCTCTTGAGGATTGACCACAAGTCCTCAATGGGATTAAGGTCTGGGGAGTTTCCTGGCCATGGACCCAAAATATCGATGTTTTGTTCCCCGAGCCACTTAGTTATCACTTTTGCCTTATGGCAAGGTGCTCCATCATGCTGGAAAAGGCATTGTTCGTCACCAAACTGTTCCTGGATGGTTGGGAGAAGTTGCACTCGGAGGATGTGTTGGTACCATTCTTTATTCATAGCTGTGTTCTTAGGCAAAATTGTGAGTGAGCCCACTCCCTTGGCTGAGAAGCAACCCCACACATGAATGGTCTCAGGATGCTTTACTGTTGGCATGACACAGGACTGATGGTGGCGCTCACCTTATCTTCTCTGGACAAGCTTTTTTCCGGATGCCCCATACAATCGGAAAAGGGATTCATCAGAGAAAATGACTTTACCCCAGTCCTCAACAGTCGAATCCCTGTACCTTTTGCAGAATATCAGTCTGTCCCTGATGTTTTTCCTGGAGAGAAGTGGCTTCTTTGCTGCCCTTCTTGACACCAGGCCATCCTCCAAAAGTCTGCGCCTCACTGTGTGTGCAGTTGCACTCACACCTGCCTGCTGCCATTCCTGAGCAAGCTCTGTACTGGTGGTGTCCCAATCCCGCAGCTGAATCAACTTTAGGAGATGGTCCTGGCGCTTGCTGGACTTTCTTGGGCGCCCTGAAGCCTTCTTCACAACAATTGAACCGCTCTCCTTGAAGTTCTTGATGATCGGATACATGGTTGATTTAGGTGCAATCTTACTGGCAGCAATATCCTTGCCTGTGAAGCCCTTTTTGTGCAAAGCAATGATGACGGCATGTGTTTCCTTGCAGGTAACCATGGTTGACAGAGGAAGAACAATGATTCCAAGCACCACCCTCCTTTTGAAGCTTCCAGTCTGTTTTTGAACTCAGTCAGCATGACAGAGTGATCTCCAGCCTTGTCCTCATCAACACTCACACCTGTGTTAACGAGAGAATCACTGACATGATGTCAACTGGTCCTTTTGTGGCAGGGCTGAAATGCAGTGGAAATGTTTTTGGGGGGATTCAGTTAATTTGCATGGCAAAGAAGGACTTTGCAATTAATTGCAATTCATCTGATCCCTCTTCATAACATTCTGGAGTATATGCAAATTGTCATCATACAAACTGAGGCAGCAGACTTTGTGAAAATTAATATTTGTGTCATTCTCAAAACTTTTGTGTTGAGAGGCTTGGTGACATTGTTGGATAGAGATTATGAGTGAAGAGTGATAGTTGAGCATTTTTGGGATATTGTTCAATTCAAATTCGTTTTTCTTTCAAATCACATTGTTTTTGTGTCCAATTAGTGCAATTTATTAAAATGTGCCTTGCTAACTTCAGTAGCTAGCTAGCTACCAGCACCAGTGTGCAGTTTTCTCTGCCATAATGGTAGAATGGCCAACGCTGCCAAAAATGTTGTGGAGTTTTTGTTGAAGAACCCCCTTTCATTCTCTGGGGTACACAGAACAGGTGTGAATTAAAAGCGAGGGTCGACCTCTGACCTCTGCCTGAGATCAGTTTCATGAAGAAGGATGAAAAGGGGAGGGTGTTTCAATACCACCTGGTATCAAAAGTATAGCTGGCTAACAGGGAGCCTTTCATCAATACCACCTGGTATCAAAAGTATAGCTGGTTAACAGGGAGTCTTTCATCAATACCACCTGGTATCAAAAGTATAGCTGGTTAACAGGGAGTCTTTCATCAATACCACCTGGTATCAAAAGTATAGCTGGTTAACAGGGAGCCTTTCATCAATACCACCTGGTATCAAACGTATAGCTGGTTAACAGGGAGCCTTTCATCAATACCACCTGGTATCAAAAGTATAGCTGGTTAACAGGGAGCCTTTCATCAATACCACCTGGTATCAAACGTATAGCTGGTTAACAGGGAGCCTTTCATCAATACCACCTGGTATCAAAAGTATAGCTGGTTAACAGGGAGCCTTTCATCAATACCACCTGGTATCAAACGTATAGCTGGTTAACATGGAGCCTTTCATCAAGCCACCTATATTGCTGGCCTTGCCTGCTTTTAGGAAAGTCTGAGCCTTGGTCGAAATGTGGGTACAGTGACCTGAAGAACATCGATCGTTCATCTAAACGAAAAAACAAAAGCAGGGCATGCAAGAATGTGCTTTTAGTGGACACGATGAGAGGGAAAGTTCCTCCAACAACGGCAACTGCAAGCAGCTTGCAGAGGTAATTGCACGTCACGATGCTTTTCTGGGATGTGGAAAACAATTCTGAACGATTTGATAGCTTCCATCGCATCATCCATTAAATGTTAGATTAAAGAGAGAGGTTAACACAGCCCATTTGTTCGTGTGCGCTCAGGTAGGCTTTCCACTTTCCTCCAGTATTTATTTATCAAAGATGATAACACATAATCACTCCGGACAGACACAAGCAAAAACAAATTACATCAATGTTGCAGCAGCCTAGGCTACACCTAAACATTAGAAATCTGACATGCTGTATCGGATGAAAAAGAGACGGTTTTTCAGTCTGATCAACTGTTAAAAATGTCCCTATCGCTCTGGGACCTGCGCCAGTCAGCTTGCAGTTGCCAGTTATCGTCAGGAATGTGGATGGTCAGGGCTTTATTCAGGAACGTTTCTTGGGATACTTTGATGTGACAAGATGGCGCCGGAGGGTAGGGCTGCCATCTTATCGGCTTTTAACCCACCATGCTATTTTGTTTTTTCGCGTTGTTCGTAACTTGTTTTGTACATAATGTTGCTGCAACCGTTTCTTATGACCGAAAAGAGCTTCTGGACATCAGAACTGGGATTACTCACCTCAAACTGGATGAGGAGTTCTTCTTCAATGAGTCGGACGTGAGGGAAATACCCAGGCCCAGATCCCTGTGATTCGCTGGTAAAGGAAACGTAGGTTTCGCGGAAAGAGATCAGGATGCCTTGTGAGGATCAGGCGATGAGTGGCTAATCTGCCCTTGCCTTCCGTTCTGCTAGCGTTCAATCACTGGAAAATAAATGGGACAAACTTATATCCTACCAACAGGACATTAAAAACTGTAATATCTTATGTTTCACTGAGTCGTGGCTGATCGACGACATTAAGAACATAAACCTGGCGGGTTATACACTCTATAGGCAGGACAGAACAGCAGCCTCTAGTAAGAGCCGGGGCGGGAGCCTGGTGCATGATATCTCTGGAAGTCTCAGGGTTTTGCCCACCTGAGCTAGAGTATCTCATGATAAGCTGTAGACCACACTATCTACCTAGAGAGTTTTCATCTGTATTTTTCGTAGCTGTCTATATACCACCAAAGACCCAGGCTGGCACTAAAACCGCACTCAATGCATTCCGCCGTAAGCAAACAGAAAAATGCTCATCCAGAGGCAGCACTCCTAGTGGCCAGGGACTTAAATGCAGGGAAACTTCCATCAGTTTTACCTAATTTCTATCAGCATGTTAAATGTGCAACCAGAGGGAAATAATTATAGACCACCTGTACTCCACACACAGAGACGCGTACAAAGCTCTCACGAAGCACCAGTGACTCGGTCTATAAAAAAGTGTTCAGATGAAGCAGATGTTAAATTACAGGACTGTTTTGCTAGCACAGACTGGGATATGTTCCGGGATTTTTCCGATGGCATTGAAGAGTACACCACATCAGTCACTGGCTTTATCAATAAGTGCATCAAGGATGTCATCCCCACAGTGACTGTACGTACATACCCCAACCACAAGCCATGGATTACAGGCAACATCCGCACTGAGCTAAAGGTTAGACCTGGGTCTTTCAAGGAGTGGGACTCCTTGAAAGGGAGCTTATAAGAAATCCAGCTATGCCCTCCGACGAACCATCAATACAGGACTAAGATTGAATCGTACAACACCGGCTCCGATGCTTGTTGGATGTGGCAGGGCTTGCAAACCATTACAGACTACAAACGGAAGCACAGCCGACAGCTGCCCAGTGACACGAGCCTACCAGATGAGCTAAATAACTTCTATGCTCGCTTCGAGGCAAGTAACAATGAAACATGCATGAGAGCATCAGCTGGACGGACGACTGTGTGATCACGCTCTCCGCAGCCCATGTGAGTAAGACCTTTAAACAGGTCAACATTCACAAGGTCGCAGGGCTAGACAGATTACCAGGACGTGTACTCCGAGCATGCGCGGACCAACTGGCAAGTGTCTTCACTGACATTTTCAACCTCTCCCTGTCTGAGTCTGTAATACCAACATGTTTCAAGCAGACCACCATAGTCCCTGTGCCCAAGACCAACCTGCCTAAATGA
The DNA here is from genome assembly GCF_045679555.1 of Salvelinus alpinus. Classification (NCBI taxonomy): domain Eukaryota; kingdom Metazoa; phylum Chordata; class Actinopteri; order Salmoniformes; family Salmonidae; genus Salvelinus; species Salvelinus alpinus. The sequence goes on along the minus strand of NC_092098.1, from coordinate 49,683,079 downwards.
CTACCGATCCGTAGCACTCACCTCTGTAGCCATGAAATGCTTTGAAAGGCTGGTCATGGCTCACATCAACACCATTATCCCAGAAACCCTAGACACACTCCAATTTGCATACCGCACCAACAGATCCACAGATGATGCAATCTCTATTGCACTCACACTGCCCTTTCCCACCTGGACAAAAGGAACACCTATGTGAGAATGCTGTTCATTGACTACAGCTCAGCGTTCAACACCATAGTGCCCTCAAAGCTCATCACTAAGCTAAGGACCCTGGGACTAAACACCTCCCTCTGCAACTGGATCCTGGACTTCCTGAAGGGTAGGTAACAACACATCCGCCATGCTGATCCTCAACACGGGGGCCCCTCAGGGGTGCGTGGTTAGTCCCCTCCTGTACTTCCTGTTCACCCACAACTGTGTGGCCAAGCACGATTCCAACACCATCATTTAGTTTGTTGACAGCCTATAGGGAGAAGGTCAGAGATCTGGTGGTGTGGTGCCAGGATAACAACAACATCTCCCTCAATGTGAGCAAGACAAAGGAGCTGATTGTGGACTACAGGAAAAGGAGGGCCGGACACGCCCCTATTCAAATCGACAGGGCTGTAGTGGAGCGGGTCGAGAGTTTCAAGTTCCTTGGTGTCCACATTACCAACTAACTATCATGGTCCAAACACACCAAGACTGTTGTGAAGAGGGCACGACAACACCTTTTCCCCGTCAGGAGACTGAAAATAAATTTGATTTGATTTTAGATTTGTGTCAAGTGGGCGAGATGAACTTTGAGATGTCTGAGTTTAAGTTCATAGAGAAACTCGTTGTCCAAACCTACGATGGCGCAGCTCTAATGGAATGTATCTGCTATTTGATGACGCGGTGTCACGCCCTGACCTTAGAGAACCTTTTATTTCTCTATGTTGGTTAGGTCGGGGTGTGACTAGGGTGGGTAGTCTAGTTTTTATTTTCTATGTTGGCCTGGTATGGTTCCCAATCAGAGGCAGCTGTCTATCGTTGTCTTTGATTGGGGATCATATTTAGGCAGCCCTTTTTTCCCACCTGTTGTTTGTGGGATCTTGATTTTGTACTACAAAGCATTTTGCACTACAAAGCTGCACGTTTGTTTTGTTACTTTTTATTTGTTTTGTTGCTGGTTTCACCTTAATAAACATGATGAACGCCTTCCACGCTGCACCTTGGTCCAATCCTTCGAAACAACGGTCGTTACACAAGGCCAATAACTAGCTTACGTACCTCCATGATAAAGCAGTGTCCACCAACGCTGCTCTGAGGCACGTTTCTGTTCTGCTCAGCCAAGTGTGACCTAAATCCAGGGAGGGTATGTAGAACAAGTGGAAAGGGAGATTAGAAAGTAAGGGGAGGAAAAACACCCTTTCAGCAGTTTGGGGCTTTGTAGTCACGTTTTCTGGAATGACGATAGAAACACTTTTGTTAAAATATTTTGTTGAGGTTTCTTTTCTTTTATGACAAAACAGTATTTTCTATCAAGATAATAACACTGCAATATGGACATCTATCTGTATACCTGAAAGAGGGGAAACAAGACGTTTTTATTCTACCAAGGCAGAAGAAGTTCTTATTCTACCAAGGCAGAAGAAGTTCTTATTCTACCAAGGCAGAAGAAGTTCTTATTCTACCAAGGCAGAAGAAGTTCTTATTCTACCAAGGCAGATTCCTAGAAGGAGTCTGTCAGTACAGTCACAGTGCCGATATCAGATGGGGGGAAACTTCAATAATGTGCCCTTAAATGGAGTAAAGTGGAGTCAGTAACTGCAGTTGTTTGTCAGCTTCATATGGTGATTCCCCTTCAGTACAGCTTTTGGCTGTATTCCTCGTCACACAGACCGCACACACACACACACACACACACACACACACACACACACACACACACACACACACACACACACACACACACACACACACACACACACACACACACACACACACACACACACACACACACACACACACACACACACACACACAACATTGACCACACAGTCTGTGGTATGTATGACGACAGCACAGAGCCGAGACACAGCCAAGGTCAGGGCTGCCACCACGCACAAACAATTACCCTAATAAGATTCATGACTATAAGCTGCACATCCTAATACCTGGAAAGAATTAGGACTTTCTCAAAAGAAATAAAATGTTGCATCTTTCTCTCCGCCTGTCTGTCCGTTCTCCCATCTTTGTCCCTCCCTACTCCCTCTCTTCCTCTACTCCCTCTCTTCCTCTACTCCCTCTCTTTCTCTACTCCCTCTCTTCCTCTACTCCCTCTCTTCCTCTACTCCCTCTCTTCCTCTACTCCCTCTCTTCCCCTACTCCCTCTCTTTCTCTACTCCCTCTCTTCCCCTACTCCCTCTTTCTCTACTCCCTCTCTTTCTCTACTCCCTCTCTTTCTCTACTCCCTCTCTTTCTCTACTCCCTCTCTTCCTCTACTCCCTCTCTTCCTCTACTCCCTCTCTTCCTCTACTCCCTCTCTTCATCTACTCCCTCTCTTTCTCTACTCCTTCTCTTTCTCTACTCCTTCTCTTTCTCCACTCCCTCTCTTTCTCTACTCCCTCTCTTTCTCTACTCCCTCTCTCCCCCTACTCCCTCTCTCCCTACTCCCTCTCTTCCTCTACTCCCTCTCTTCCCATACTCTCTCTCCCTCTACTCCCCCTCTTCCCCGACTCCCCCTCTTCCCCGACTCCCTCTCTTCCTCTACTCCCTCTCTTCCTCTACTCCCTCTCTTTATCTACTCCCTCCCTCTCTTTCTCTACTCCCGCTCTTTCTGCACTCCCTCTCTTCCTCTACTCCCTCTCTTCCTCTACTCCCTCTCTTCCTCTACTCCCTCTCTTCCCCTACTCCCTCTCTTCCCCTACTCCCTCTCTTCCTCTACTCCCTCTCTTTCCCTATTCCCTCTCTTCCTCTACTCCCTCTCTCCCCCTACTCTCTCTTCCCCTACTCCCTCTCTCTCCCTACTCTCTCTTCCTCTACTCCCTCTCTTCCCCTATTCCCTCTCCCCCTACTCCCTCTTATCCTCTACTCCCTCTCTCCCCCTACTCCCTCTCCCCCTACTCCCTCTCTTCCTCTACTCCCTCTCTTCCTGTTCCGTAGGATACTCGTTTTGGAGGCGTGTGTTTCTTTGTAGAATTATTCACTTTCCAGTCTTTTAACCCATCTTTGTACTTCCCTTTCTCTACCTCTGATATCTCTCTCTCTCTATCTGTGCCAAAGGAGTGCGCTGTTGGAGCCGTATGTGTGTGTGTCCCATACAGAAAATAATATATTGACATATACACTGAGTGTACAAAACTTTAGGAACATTTGCTCTTTCCGTGACACAGACTGATCAGGTGAATCCAGGTGAAAGTTATGATCCCTTATTGATGTTACTTGTTAAATTCACTTCAATTATTGTAAATAGTTAATAATCGAGACATGGATTGTGCATGTGTGCCATTCAGAGGGTGAATGGGCAAGTGTCTTTGAAAAGGGTATGGTAGTCGCTGCCAGGCGCACCAGTTTGAGTGTCTCAAGAACTGCAACGCTGCTGGGTTTTTCATACTCAACAGTTTACCCTGTGTATCAAGAATCGTCCCCCACCCAAAGGACATCCAGCCAACGGCAGGCCAGTGGTCGAAAATGGGTCATTGATGAAAAAGGACAAAGGAGGCTGACACGAATTGTGCAGAGCAACAGACAGTTAGTCAACTGACAGCTAGTCAACTGACAGTCCAACACAACAATGTTGCCGAAAGACCCATAAAAGAATGCACAACTCATCGTACCTTGACACGAATGAGGTACGGGCAGCCGACGACCTTACAGAGTTACACTTCAATAAAAATCCTGGAGAATTGGAAAAACATTGCCTGCTCTGATTAATCCTGATGCCTGCTGTTTCACACTGATGGGAGGACTAGGGTATGGAGAAAACCACCAGTACATGCATCCATTATGCCGTGTGTCAACATCGCAGGCTGGTGTTGGTGGTGTGATGGTGTGGGCTGTGTTTTCATGGGTCTCTTGATAAAAGTGGAGCAAAGTTTGAATGCCACAGGATTCTGAACATAATTGCCTATCAGGTGCATCCCTTCGTGGCAGCTGTGTATCCATCAACATTTTTTTTTTTTTTTAGCAGGATAATGCCACATGCCACAAGGGTAGGATTGTCCAGGAATGGTTCCCATGAACATGACAAAAATATAAACGCATGAGCTGAAATAAAAGATCCCAGAAATGTTCCATACACACAAAACGTTTATTTATCTCAGATGGGGAGCACAAATTTGTTTACATCCCTGTTAGTGAGCATTTCTCCTTTGCCAAAATAATCCATCCACCTGACAGGTGTGGCATATCAAGAAGCTTATTAAACAGCATGATCATTACACAGGTGCACTTTGTGCTGGGGACAATAAAAGGCCACACTAAAATGTGCAGTTTTGTCACAATGACACAGATGTCTCAAGTTTTGAGGGAGCATGCATATATGGTATGCTGACTGCAGGAATGTCCACCAGAGCTGTTGACAGAGAATGTAATGTTAATTTCTCTACCATAAGCCGCCTCCAACGTTGTTTTAGAGAATTTGGCAGTACGTCCAACCGGCCTCACAGCCGCAGACCATGTGTAACCACTCCAGCCCAGGACGTCCACATCCGGCTTCTTCACCTGCAGGATCATCTGAGGCCAGCCACCCGGACGGCTGATGAACCCGAGGAGTATTTCTGTCTGTAATAAATCCCTTTTGTGGGGAAAAACACATTCTGATTGGCTGGGCCTGGCTCCTAAGTGGGTGGGCCTATGCCCTCCCTGTAATGGGTGCGTGTTGGTGGCAGGGAAGTCAGCCGCAGGAGAATTGAACGGTATGAACAGAGTTGTTTATTCAAAAATCCAAAACCAAAATTACAAAATAATAAAAAGTGGGTACAAAACCCGTCGCGCACCAACACATCAAATCAAATCAAATGTATTTATATAGTCATTTACATTTACATTTAAGTCATTTAGCAGACGCTCTTATCCAGAGCGACTTACAAGTAGTAAAGGCCAAGTTCTATATATATTTTTTTTTTACATTTGGGGGGGGGGGATACCTAAAGGGGTCATAAAATTCATTAATTAATTAAAAAATTCATGAATTAATCTCAACCAGGTCATGTTTAATCTATCGGGCCAGTCAGATGTTGTCAGTGCATTCTGAAGTGTCAGAGAGAGACAGAAAGAAAGAAAAGAGAGAGAGACAGAGAGAGAGAGAAAGACCGAGAGAGAGAACGAGACAGAGAGAGAGAGAGACAGAGACAGAGAGAGAGAGAGACAGAGAGAGACAGAGAGAGAGACAGAGAGAAAAGATTCACACACCACTTCATAAAAATCCTCCCCAATAGACCCCCAAAAGTGCTTATAGAACTCAGATGGTAAACCATCAATGCCAGGGGCTCGGCCTGTTGAGAGCTGCATAACTGCTGTGGACAGCTCTTGCAGTGTAATGTCAGAGTCCAATGCGACTCTCTGTTCAGGTCCCAATTTAGGAAGACCATGTAACAACTGTTCAGTACACAGAGAGTCACAATCCTCCGCCTTATAGAGGGCAGAGTAGAAATCCACGGCATGTTGACGCATTTCACTGTCATCCGTAGTCACCTTCCCATCAGGGAGACGAAGGCAGACCATCTGTTTACGTTGTAATTTCGACTGTCCAAGGTTAAAAAAAAAGGCACTAGGAGCATCCATATCCTTGAGGGAAGCGAAACGAGACCTAATCAAGGCACCTTTCACTCTTTCATGCAGAAACGACCTCAGTTCATGTCTCTTGTCCTGTAAGTTCATTACTAGTCCAGGGTCATTCTGAGTGAGCAGCTTCAATTCAATTGATTTGATGTCCTGTTCAAGGGCATTGATAGTCTCTTTAACTTCAATTTGAGACAAAGCAGTATACTGTTGACAAAATACTCGTATTTGGGCCTTCCCAACATCCCACCATTGTCTCAAGGACTCAAAATTCCCTTTTGTAACCCTCCATTTTTCCCAAAACAACAAAAACCTTTCACAAAACTTGACATCATGTAACAATTTAACATTAAAATACCAGTAAGGTGATGACCTTCGTGGACAGGACAAGTGAATATCAACAGTTATAATGTGATGATCAGAGAAACCCACAGGAGTAATGGCACACCTTCCAACCCTACTACAGTATTGATCAGATACGTACAACCTATCTAACCTTGCTGCACTGACACGACCTTCATTCACTTTCAACCATGTGTATTGCCTAACTTTTGCATTCCTTACTCTCCACACATCAGAAAGCTCTAACTCAGTTAGTAAGCCAGACAGGAAAGTGGCTGACCGCAGGTGAGGTTCTTCAGCGTTGCGATCAACAGTAAAATCCACAGTACAGTTCCAGTCCCCCCCTACAACCATACACCCCTCTTGGTCACACTGTCTTAAGGTTTCTTTTATTTTATCAAACACAACAAGACGCTCGGTACCCTCATTAGGAGCATAAACATTCAAAAAAAAAAAAAAAAAACCCATAACATCCACCTTGACCAATAAAACCCGACCCTTGACAATCTCTGTTGTAGATATCACAGTCACCCCTAAACCTGAGGAAAACAAGATGGCCACCCCAGCACTGAAATTAGTACCATGACTGAGTATATGCTGCCCCTCCCACCACATTCCCCAGTCAACCTCATTATCCTCATCACTATGTGTCTCCTGAAGGAAAACTACATTAAGCCTTTTCTGTTTTATTTCTTCTAAAACCCAAGCCCTCTTATTTCTGTCCCTTCCCCCATTAATATTGAGAGAGCCTACCCTTAGTACCTCCATGTAGAAAAGAGAAAGGAAAAGCAGAAGATACCACAGAGAAACCAAAGAGAAAAAAGACACCCTATGAAGCATGATCATCATCATTATTTAAATCTTTTCTTATTAACCTGACCACGTTTCCCACCACCTTTTGCTGCTGTAACAGCAGTAACAAATTTCCTCAAGCGAAACCGCTTCTTCTCACTCAACTGGTCTAACCCCACCGTCTTCTGTAACATCACAGCTGACCTCACAAACTTATCAACATCAAAATATTCTGCCAATTTTACAGATTTCCCAAAAGTCTGATCCAGAAACCCATTTACCTCCTCTAGATCATAAATTGAGTCCTCACCAGCTGCTGTCATATCAGAAGAGATATCCATATCCTTCTCCTGATCCTCCTCAGCTGAGGCCACAGACCACTGACTCCCCTCTACCACATCCCTTTCAACACTCCCCACTTGCACCCCATCACTCGTACCAGGCATCTCCTCCACTACCTGGGAGACTAGCCCCACCTGAACCCCATTACCCGTGGTGGGCATCTCCTCCACTACATGAGAGCCCAGCTCCACATGAACCCCCTCCTGTACCCCATTACTCGTAGTGGGCATTTCCTCTACTACCTGGGAGCCTAACTCCACATGAAACCCCTCCTGTACTCCATTACTCGTAGTGGGCATCTCCTCCACTCCCTTGGAGTCTAGTTCCACATGAACCCCCTCCTGTACTCCATTACTCGTAGTGGGCATCTCCTCCACTACCTGTGAGATTAGCTCCACATGAACCCCCTCCTGTACTCCATTACTCGTAGTGGGCATCTCCTCCACTACCTTTGAGATTAACTCCATATGAACCCCCTCCTGTGCCCCAGTACTCGTACTGGGCACCTCCTCACCAGTCTGAGGAACTGGCTCTTCAACACGGATAACTTGTTCCTCGGCAACAGGTGCTTGTGGCTGCTCAACCACTGTCAGCCCACCTCTCCCTACATCAGTGGGCCCAGGCGTTACGATGACCACCTGCGCCCCTCCCTCTGCCTTCTCCCTTTTCGGGCAAGCATGTCGCTTATGGCCAACATCCCCACACTCAAAACACCGTTGACTACCCGTACTAGCATACGCCATATACATTCTATTGTCATACTTGACTTTAAACGATATCTCTAAAGTCTGCTCCGGTGAGTCCAAAAACATAAACACCTGTCGCCGAAACGACATAACCTGTTTCAACGCCGGGTGTTTGCAACCCAACGGAACAACCTTAATTGAGCTTGCAAACTTCCCAAAGCGCAATAACTCGCGCTCCAATAGCTCATTTGGAATAAACGGTGGTACATTTGAAATCGTTACCCTTGTTGACGGAGAAAAAAGCGGGGTAACTTGAATAAACATTCCCTTAAGAAGTACGCCCTGCTCAACCATACGATCAACAAGGCGCTCTTCCTTAAGAAATACCACCACCGCTTTATTCATCTGTGACGCATACGCAACATTATCGTATCCTACCTTCTCTCCTACGGCGACCAGAAAATCCTCCACCGTGACAGTAGCTTCAGTGACACACCTAAAGCCGTGCCGAAGTGACAGGGACGGCATTCCAATTCTGGAAGCCATCCCCGCCAAAATCAAGGTAATTTCGATACGAAAAAACCTAAATACTTAATTCTACCACACAACAAAAAAAAAATATATATATATAATAATCTTAATCATGCACAGAAGAAACCAAAGAATGCCACCAAGAAAGAAAAAACCGAAGGAAAGTTCTGAATATCTTACTCTACACAACACACGCACTCACTCAATCAATCATTCAATTCCCAGCATGCACCAAACACTCCCAGCATGCAGAGAGAGAGAGAGAGAGAGAGAGAGAGAGAGAGAGAGAGAGAGAGAGAGAGAGAGAGAGAGAGACAGAGAGAGAGACAGAGAGAGAGACAGAGAGAGACAGAGAGCGAGAGAGAGAGCGAGAGAGAGAGACAGAGAGAGAGAGACAGAGAGAGAGAGAGAGAGAGAGAGAGAGAGAGAGAGAGAGAGAGAGAGAGAGAGAGAGAGATTGGACCCATTGGATTCTCCAATTACCTTGAATGAGTTACAGGACAAAATAAAAACCCTCAAACCCAAAAAGGCCTGTGGTGTTGATGGTATCCTTAATGAAATGATCAAATATACAGACAACAAATTCCAATTGGCTATACTAAAACTCTTTAACATCGTCCTTAGCTCTGGCATCTTCCCCAATATTTGGAACCAAGGACTGATCACCCCAATCCACAAAAGTGGAGACAAATTTGACCCCAATAACTACCGTGGAATATGCGTCAACAGTAACCTTGGGAAAATACTCTGCATTATCATTAACAGCAGACTCGTACATTTCCTCAATGAAAACAATGTACTGAGCAAATGTCAAATTGGCTTTTTACCAAATTACCGTACAACAGACCATGTATTCACCCTACACACCCTAATTGACAACCAAACAAACCAAAACAAAGGCAAAGTCTTCTCATGCTTTGTTGATTTCAAAAAAGCCTTCGACTCAATTTGGCATGAGGGTCTGCTATACAAATTGATGGAAAGTGGTGTTGGGGGTAAAACATACGACATTATAAAATCCATGTACACAAACAACAAGTGTGCGGTTAAAATTGGCAAAAAACACACACATTTCTTCACACAGGGTCGTGGGGTGAGACAGGGATGCAGCTTAAGCCCCACCCTCTTCAACATATATATCAACGAATTGGCGCGGGCACTAGAACAGTCTGCAGCACCCGGTCTCACCCTACTAGAATCCGAAGTCAAATGTCTACTGTTTGCTGATGATCTGGTGCTTCTGTCACCAACCAAGGAGGGCCTACAGCAGCACCTAGATCTTCTGCACAGATTCTGTCAGACCTGGGCCCTGACAGTAAATCTCAGTAAGACCAAAATAATGGTGTTCCAAAAAAGGTCCAGTCACCAGGACCACAAATTCCATCTAGACACCGTTGCCCTAGAGCACACAAAAAACTATACATACCTCGGCCTAAACATCAGCACCACAGGTAACTTCCACAAAGCTGTGAACGATCTGAGAGACAAGGCAAGAAGGGCCTTCTATGCCATCAAAAGGAACATAAATTTCAACATACCAATTAGGATCTGGCTAAAAATACTTGAATCAGTCATAGAGCCCATTGCCCTTTATGGTTGTGAGGTCTGGGGTCCGCTCACCAACCAAGATTTCACAAAATGGGACAAACACCAAATTGAGACTCTGCATGCAGAATTCTGCAAAAATATCCTCCGTGTACAACGTAGAACACCAAATAATGCATGCAGAGCAGAATTAGGCCGATACCCACTAATTA